>NW_028080618.1:0-1857 GCF_014824575.4 Sturnira hondurensis | reverse complement strand
GTTCAATGGAAGGGGCACCCAGGGCCAAGGGTCCCTGCTCCAGACCCAACAGCGTGGCCTTTGGCAAAGCCCTTGATTTCCTAGAGCCCTGTGTGATTTGTCTGACAGAGGGGCTATTATGCCCGCCTGTCGGCCCTGTGGGTTCTCCTGAGGGTCAAGCTAGACTGAGGTGGGGGGGGGGGTGCAGTACGCACTGTGCACTAGGTACTCAAGCAGTGAGTGAGCGTGGGGATTATATCTGACGTGACCCCGCAGCACACATCCACTCATCAGGCCCAGTGTGGGCTTGGAGGCACAGGTTTCTGGATCTTCGGAGAAAGCGGATGAAGAGAAAGGCTCCTTCCCCTGGGAGCCAGAGGTATAGGCAGTCATCGTCATCAGGATGGTGATGGTTGTACGGTGTGTGTGTCAGAAAAAAGAAAGGAGAGGGAAAGGCGTGGAATTTGAGTCCCAGGAAAGGAAGAAGAAAATGGCAAGATGTCTTGGGAGGGACAGCAGGAAGTAGGAGGACAGAGCAAGGCTGGGCCTGAGGGCAGAGCCTGGAACAAGGCTGGTGGCAGGTGATGTTGGCTCCCCCTGGCTGCCCTGCTGGTGGAACTGGGACTTTCTCGTGTCAGAGGGCTCTCTCCCCGCCAGGGAACAGTGGATGTGCTGTGGTCGCCTTAGCACCTCCTTCTTTGCCACTGATCAGCTTATCAGTGTGACCCAGCCCTGGCCAAAGGAGAGACAGTCTACTGGAGGCTTGTGGGAAGGGTTTTCCTCCTCCTCGGTGAGAAAATGAGAGGGACAGGGGGGCCTCTTCCCTCCTCTGCATCCACCCTCCTCCGGGGTCTGCCCCTCCCACCTGACACTAAGCACCTGAGCTGGATAATTGCTGGTTCATGTTTCTAATCAGCCCCCCCACCACTGCCCACACCTTCCTGTTTTGATTGCCTGATGTGAGAGGGCGGGGCTTGGAGCCTTCCAGGCAGAAGAAACTTGGGAGTTGCTGTGAAGTTAACTGAGCACCTGGACATTGTGAAGTTGCTGAATCACCGAGTCCTGTCCAGGCCTCCTGGTGTGCATAGAAGGTGTGCTCCCCTGGGGTGAGTCACTGTAACCTAGTGTTCCACTGATGAGAGAGCCAGGGATGAAATGGCACCGGTAGTGGGTGTCTTTGAAGTGTTTGGACAGCACTTTTATGTATACTTATTTTATTTGTCACAAATGATGAGAGGATAAGTGACCTCTTAAAAATATTTATTTATTTATTTATTTATTTATTTAGAAGGGAAAGGAGGGAGGGAGGGACGGAGACAAACACTGATGTGAGAGAAAAACATCCATCCACTGCCTCTTGCACACACCCTGATGGCGGACTGGACCTGCACCCCAGGCATGTGCCCTGACTGGGAATTGACCCCACGACCTTTGGCTTTTCAGAACCAAGCCCAATCAACTGAGCCACACCAGTCAGGGCTGATCTTACCTTCCTTCTAAAATAAATGAGGAGGCTGAGGCCGGGGAGGGTCACTGACTCCCAAGGTCACGCACTGATTGGTGATGGGTCTGCTGCCCTAAGCCAGGTTTCCTGACTCTTGGCCCAGTACACTTTCTACGCCACCCGGATCCAAGGTGAACTCTAACTGCACATGGTCCAGACAGCTACAGTGAAAGGTCAGACAGCTCCCAGGAGACTCACAGGGGAAAATTAGAGAGAATCTACTCACCAGCTACTGGTCAGCCATTGCGGCGGGGCGGGGGGGGGGGGACACGACTGGGGGCCACATAGAGAGGGAGCAGGGAGGTGGATGGATGAGAAAGGTGGCATGTTCCTCCACCGCCCCCAGGAAGCACCTAGATGGAGGAGGGAAGGGT
>NW_028080617.1:0-558 GCF_014824575.4 Sturnira hondurensis | reverse complement strand
ATATTCAAATTTTAAAATGATGTGAATCACCAAAATTAATATTCTTCAAGAAGTGGATAATTTCAAAGTTGGCTATTCAAATGAACAGGGACCTGGGGTATTATTTCTGCATCATGGTGTTGGTTTAACCGGTAACCTCCCCCCCCCCACAAAAAAAAGTCTTGTCATTATTTGTGAAGGTTGGCATTTAGTCATTTGAGTTTGAATTACTTGCATGCTCCAGGTGGGCATTTTTCTTTGAGCACTTCATTCTATATAGAACCTCTGAGTTGATTTAGGTCGACTATACATTGGGTACTAGAGTTTCAGACACTAAAGCTACTGTGTTTTACTGAGTTACACGCTAGCCCGCCACTTTCACATCTGTAGAACACGGGTGTTGTATTTTTATTGGGTAGTCTCTGACAGTATTCCTTTCTCTGTCTACCCACAAATCCCCACAGATACTGGATAGTGTTTGGGCATGCCCCATTTGGGTAAGAATGACATTTTTTTTTTTTTCCTGTAGAGAAAATTGGCCAGAGAAAGAAGATTCCTTATATTTTTCATATTTCCAAT
>NW_028080616.1:0-672 GCF_014824575.4 Sturnira hondurensis | reverse complement strand
AAGAGAAATGCAAGATAATATGAAACGTAATAATATCTGAATAATAGGAATACAAGAAGGAGAAGAAAAAGAACAAGGGATAGAAAATCTATTTGAAAGAGTAATGATGGTAAATTTTCCTAATTTGCTGAGAGAAAAAGTTACATGAATCCAGGAATGACAGAGTCCGTTTCAAGAGGAATCCAAAGAGGCCCACTTCAAAGACACGTCATCATTAAAACGGCAAAATTCCAAGACAAAGAGAGAATCTTAAAGGCAACAAGGGAGAAAAAGGAAGTAACACACAAGGGAGCCCCAAATCAGGTTAGCTACTGACTTCTCAATGGAAACACTGGAAGCAAGAAGAGAATGGCAAGAGATATTTCAAGTAATGAGAACCAGAGGTCTACAACCAAGGCTACTTTACCCAGCAAGGCTCTCAATCAAGATAGAAGGCCAAATAAAGAGCTTCCAAGACAAAAGAAGTCTAAAAGAATATACCTCCACCAAACCAGCTCTGCAAGAAATACTAAAAGGGCTGCTTTAAGGAAAGTAAGGAAAAGAGAGAAACAGACAGGAACTGTGGTACAAAAACGGCAATGAGTAAGTACCTACAATAATAACCTTAAATATAAATGGAATAAATGTTCCAATCAAAAGACATAGAATAGCTGAATGGATAAGAAAGCATGA
>NW_028080615.1:0-639 GCF_014824575.4 Sturnira hondurensis | reverse complement strand
GAGCACAATCTAAATATCTATATATAAGGGGCCGTCTGTTTAGAGGATTATATCCATTTATATAAATATGGTGAAAATGGATAGAGTTACATTAAATTACATGTGCTGAGATTTAGAAATTACTTGTTGCCTGTTAATAACTTGAAATAGTAATAACCTGAAATAGTAACGCGTTATTATATAACGTGTGTTATATAAATATATAACACATATATATATAAATCTACTTACAAAAATACTCATATACAAGCCTGATTTCTAATTATCACTTAAAACATAGGTTAGCATATAACACGCAGTTATGGATCTGATGTGTATATATCATACACATTCTATAGTCTATAATGACATGATTAAGAATGTTTTCATGGAGTAAAAGTAAATCACATGTGTTTCCTTAAATAGATATGTCCGATTATGAAATTAAAAATCAACGTCACTGGGATGAGAACAAATTTCGGTAAATCACAGCGAATAAACACTGAAGAGCACCAGCGGGCACCTCCAGAGAAATGAGGAGACGGCCCCTGGCGGCCACAGCCCCTGCAAACGGCCCTGGTCCAAGCTGTGGCATGGCCTGCTGGCATATTCAGCTCATCAGAAACTCTTTGGACCTCAGTTGCCAAGAATTGTAGGTGA
>NW_028080614.1:0-1264 GCF_014824575.4 Sturnira hondurensis | reverse complement strand
TTACTCTATCAACTTTTAGACATTCAGGGGCTACCCCATCAGGGGGAACTTTAGTTCTCTGGCCAAGAAATCATTTTGTACAACTTCATTGGCATTCTGCAGATCTTTGGGCCTGAAATACAGGTGTCCAAAAATCCCACCACCTATTCGTCACAAAGACAGACACGCAGGGAGAGACAGACAGGAAGTCCAGCCACAGTTGCCTCTGCTGTGCAGATGCCTCTCATCCGTCCCAGCTGTGTCAGGATGGCTGCTGGTCAGCTCCTGACAGGTGGGCTGCCATGTGCCCCTCCCTCAAGGCCCTCTGGCTCTCTCTCCACACCCAGAAACCCCCGCCAGGCCCTGGAGCCCCCTCGCCTTCAGCCCACCCCAGCTCACCGTGGCCGAAGGGGAGACCGCCACCTTCACCTGCAGCTTCTCCAACACGTCTGAGCACTTTGTGCTCAACTGGTACCATGTGAGCCCCAGCAACCAGACGGTCAAGCTGGCTGCCTTCCCCAAGGACAGCAGCCAGGTCCACCGGGACCCGCGCTTCCGAGTGACGTGGCTGCCCAACGGGCAGGACTTCGAAATGAGTGTCCTCACCGCACAGCGCGATGACAGTGGCACCTACCTCTGTGGCATCATCTACCTGCCCCCCGAGATGCAGATCTACGAGAGCCCCCACGCAGAGCTTCTGGTGACAGGTGCAGCAGTGAGGCTGAGGGCGGGGTGGGGTGGGGCGGGGCCCGTGAGGCCCAGTGGCAGGGACTCTCCGAGCTCCCCGCCCCTCCCGGACTTGGTCCCACACCCAGGGCCACAGTGACCAGTGGCTAAGGGCTTCTGTGCTTAGAAGCCCCCCAGACCCACTTCTCCTGCGGGAGGGGCAGGGGCAGAGCCTCTCAGGGTCTTGCAGGCCTGGCTGAGGCTGGTTCATGCAGGAGCCTGTCCACTCAGGACTTGAGGAGGGCAGGGCAGGACCCTAGGCCCCTGCTTTGTGTCCCCTCCCCTGATCCTCTGCTCTCCGTGTCTCCAGAGAGAACCCTAGAACCACCCACTGAGCCCCCCAGCCCCCCAGCCAGGCCTGCAGGAAAGCTACAGGGCCTGGTCATCGGGGTTACCAACGTCCTGGTGGGCATCCTGCTGCTGCTGCTGCTGACCTGGGTCCTGACCACCACCTTCCCCAGGGCCACTCAAGGTAACACCCCAGCCTGGTGGAGCCCAAGGCCTCGTCCACCAGCCCATCCCCCACAGCCCTCCACGGTGAACACCCCCAGGGAGCAGG
>NW_028080613.1:0-818 GCF_014824575.4 Sturnira hondurensis | reverse complement strand
TATGGGTTGCCAATACAATAATATTAATTACTATCATTTGGAGAATATCTTCTGTGTGTCAGGACTGAGCTCCTATAAGCTGCACACAAATCCTCAAAACCACGCTAGCAAGTGATTATCTCCATTTTACATATTAAAAAAAATAAGGTTATGGTTAGTAAAGACAGTAACTTCCTGAGCTGAGATTTGAGCTCAGCTATAACTGTCTTCAAGGCTTGCACTGTTTTCATTAACAAGGCTGCTGGAACTAAAAAGTAGTGATTTATAAAATAAGTGTAAGGTGAAGAAGTTGTATTTTGAATGAGGGGTAGGATAAAGAAATAGAACAGTAGCTAGATGGAAGCAAAGATGAAGACAGGTAATACTTCCTTTTAAGATGGGAATGTACAGCATGTTTGTATGGAGTGGATGTAACGAGAGAAATGGGAAGACACAGAGGAAAAAAATTAAAATACAGTAACAAAGGCACTAGGAATAGCATGAGGAGATGTGTAATGGAAACCAGTATCCAAAATTACTTTGAGCAAAACAGAGAAACTTCATCCTCTAAGACCAGGCAAATGAAGATAAGAATGAGGGGTGACTTTTGGGACAAAGGTACGTATAGGAAACACGGATCACTACCGGGGTCTCAATGTTTGTCAGTGACGTAGGAAATAGGGTCATCTATTCATCTGAAGAATATGGGAGTTTAAACAAAGACATCCAATGGCAGAAATGAATATGCTTAGAATGTCTACACAACAAATCAGAGAGGAAGTTCTCCAGGAAGTAAAAGACTAGAAGGTAACACTGAGAAGCAAACCACGGTGGCACCT
>NW_028080612.1:0-501 GCF_014824575.4 Sturnira hondurensis | reverse complement strand
CTACCAATGTTAACACAGTCTTCTTTCAGTTGGCTTATTGGTCCTCATTTCTTTTTTTTTTAATATTTTATTTATTTGTCTTTAGAGGGGAAGGGAAGGAGGGAGGAAGAGAAACATCAATGTATGGTTGCTTCTCATGCATCCTCTGCTGGGAACTGGCCCCTGCGGGGAACTGGCCTGCAACCCAGCCATGTGCCCTGACTGGGAACTGAACCGTGATCGCCTGGTTCACAGGCCCATGCTCAATCCACTGAGCTACACCAGCCGGGGTGGTCCTCATTTCTGATATACACATAGCACTAATATTAGCTGATATAGATGATATGCCTGATAGACAAGTTTAGAGGTGACTTCTCCCTGTGAAGACTCTGATCCTGGTGCCAATTGCCCATGAGTCGGGGCTCAAATGGATTATCTCAAAGTAAATATCATCTTTTATTTTTTTTAAATATATTTTATTGATCATACCGTAACAGTTGTTCTATTCCCCCTTTCATTCCC
>NW_028080611.1:0-783 GCF_014824575.4 Sturnira hondurensis | reverse complement strand
TTGATTACTGGATGTGAGATCTCTATGTATTGTTTTGGGTAGAAATCCTGATATACCCTTATAAGATCTTGCTTAATTCTGAGGTCCTACCATAAAACTGTTAGACTTGGAGAGGTTATCACTGAGGGAAAGAGAATACTAAAAAAGCAACTCACAACAACCTTACAAATGAATGACAGAGAATATCTGAGGAAAGAAAACATAAATTTTCAGATCATTATACACACTGAATATCAAGTAGAATCAGCAAAAATATATCAATTGCTAGTCACAGTAGTGAAAATGAAAAATGTCAAGGATAAAGGAATCAGAAGGAAAGAAAGATTGCCTTCACAGAAATCGCAATTTGTTGAGCGCGGGCCTGAGAACCAGACGATCACGGTTTGATTCCCAGTCAGGGCACATAGCTGGGTTGCAAGCCAGTTCCTTGCAGGCTAACTACCAGCAGGGGACGCACAAGAGGCAACCATACATTGATGTTTCTCTCCCTCTTTCCTTCCCCTCTAAAGATAAATAAATAAAATCTTAAAAAAAAAGAAATTGAAATTTGATCAGTAATAGTTTGCAGATAAAAAAAGAATGAATTTGGAAAGAAAAATAGAGTAATATTGTCCAAGTGTTGATTCAAATGAATTCTTAGTCTGGACTTTTATACCTAGTTAAATTATCATTACAGAGGAAGTACGATGGAAGAGATTTTTTAGGCCTACAAATATCAAATCCACAGACCCACACTTGAAGAGTTATTAAAGGACACATTTCACAAAGAGAAGACATAGAATG
>NW_028080610.1:0-612 GCF_014824575.4 Sturnira hondurensis | reverse complement strand
ATTTCTCTCTATGTATCTGTATATATATATATATATATATATAGAGAGAGAGAGAGAGAGAGAGAGAGAGAGAGAGAAAGAGAGATATACAATTAAATAGTTTAAAGCCCTGGAAAATCTATCATATTTTCATGACATTAAAGAAATGGTTACTGAATAGGACCACCTCCTCACCTCTCCCTGTAGTGAACAATTCATACTTCATTTGTTCATCACTGTATCTATTCTCTTTACTAAGGTCTCAAGGGGTGAGATGACAGCGCTGTAGCCTTACACAGCCTGAGCCACCCCCTCCTCTTGAATGATTTTTCCTGGTGAAGGACCGTGCTGGTCCTGGGAATCTTTGAAGATAGAGCTAGGGAAAATAGGGGTCAATTCTCCCTCTGCTGATCAAGTCATGAAATTTCTTACTGAGTTTATCATCAAGATGAAATAATTGAGGCTGGTGTGTGGAGAAGAACAGAGACAAGGAATGAAGAGTGAGAATCCTGGTGACATTTCTGGAGCCTAACTACCTACCATGCAATTGAAATATGAGTTTCAAACATTCCTTTGTCACCAAGAGACACAAATAATGGAATTCCCTACAGAGCTCTTCCCCCCCCCCCCTCT
>NW_028080609.1:0-1572 GCF_014824575.4 Sturnira hondurensis | reverse complement strand
TGAAACCAGAAAATTCCTCTGTCAGATTTGCTTCTTTATTGGTATGTTTCAGCTGGGAACTGCTCTGCTGGTTTCAGGAGTTGTAACTACCCCCCATGGCTAAAGCTGAGTGAGCAACCTCCAGAATGTGAGCCACGAGAAGACAAAGCTTGTCTCTGGTAGCAAACCTCCTGCCCCCAAAGTATGGTCAGTTAGTCCGTGATGGGTACAACTCCTCAGAGGAGGGGCAACCTAAGCCAGACACCATCACTTGGTAGGCCATCATGGAAGGACTCAGGGGGCTGCAACAAGGAGGGAGTGATGGACCCTCACCCCAAAACTATTCTGACATACCTCAGTCCCTGTGTCCTCTGGGCGAAGCACTTCCTGGCTCTAATTCACTTATGCCTGAAAACCTGTGATGGGGAAGGCAGTGCAGCCCTTTGCCAGCTAGAGTGGGATCCAAGGTGATCTGGCATAAGAAAGAATTGCTAATAATTCAGTGAAACCTGCTTTGCTAAGGATGCTTTTAGTTAAATGATAAAGGCCCAAGCAGAAAAAGAGTTTATTCTCCCACAGTTTTAAAGCCTTGTAGCTAATAGACCCTGACTCAGAAGAAGCCCTAATAGTTCTCTGTATGGTATCCACTGTTTACTGCCTGATGATGATTTATAAGTTGTACCTGAACTCCTGTGCAAAAAACCCAATGGAAGCCTGTCTAAGTAAGGGTCGGTGCGCTCTCCCCTTGAGAGAGTTGCCAGGCCGATCTAAGGCACTCCCCCCTTGAGGGAGTTGCTGTGCCATCCCCTTTCCTCCACAGGACTTGGTAGCCCATGTCAGTTTGTCTCATGTCGCCGAGGGCACTGCGAGAAAGTGCATGTGTCATGTTTCTATTGTCTACATGGTTCCATGTGATGACTTTGATGTGTAACCAGTACATCACATTGGTGCCATTTTATCCAGCATCCAGTAACAATTTCCTGTCTGCCAGCCCTACATCAACAATCTCCTCCAAGCCCTTCCAGCTTTCATCAGCATTATCCTCTAGACACTTCCTGATTCTGTCCTTTTCTCATCCTAGGATCAATGTCAACTTTCAGTGTTCTATTATGGTTTATTGATGGTGTTATATTTGAAGTAAGAACTGAAGTTTGGGTGTTCCTTATTTGTACAGAATCCGTAGAATGCCAGTGTGTATGTGTGTGTATGTGTGTTGGCTGTGTGTGTGGGAGGAAGAATGACCAGTTTGAGAAAGGGAAAGCAAGCCATTTAATCATTATTCAACAATATTTGTTGAGTGACTTCTATGTACCCAGATACTATGTTAGGTGCTGGGAACACAGAGATAAGTATGATAGCCTAATGGAAGATATAACTATTAAACACATAAACATATAAGAAAAACACTATTATAATTGTATTTACTGTTGTAAAGAGATAGAACAGGATATCTTGTGTTTATAACAAAAGACCTCATTTAGCTTGGAGTGGGTGGAGCAGAAGAAAAGGGACTAGGAAGAATAGGGAAGGCCCCACCAAATATTAAAGGCTGATAATAGTTAGCTAGTCCCACCTACAGAAGGTGGAACTCTT
>NW_028080608.1:0-557 GCF_014824575.4 Sturnira hondurensis | reverse complement strand
ACCAGGCAAACTTACCATTTCAAAATTACTCTCAAGGGGTATGAGTTGTATGTAATTCCATTCCAAGGAATTAGTATGAAGCTTCTTCTGTTCATCAATACCCAAAGTGAAAGAGAGAGGGTGAGAATATGGCATTATGGCTAAGAGCACAGGCCCTGAAACTAAACTGTTGGGTTTGATCCCCAGACCCACTGCTTCCTAATCCAGTCACCTGAGGGTGCCTCAGTTTCTTTAGTTCCAAAACAAAGTACCTGTCAAAAGAGGAATAAATGGATCAATTGGCACTGGTAATTAACCAATGATTAATTACTTGTGTTATTAAGTACATTAACATAATGGCGACAAAGGGGAGAGGGAGCAGATTCTAGAGGAAGGCAAAACATACAGGAATGAAAGAGACTTTAGGAGGAGGAAGTAAAAATAGATCAAAAGAGTGAGAGAAAACCCAAATTTGAGACAGTGATAGGTGAAAGAGCCAGGGAAAGCTTTCAAAAGCTTTTAAATTTCAAAAATTTGTAATCAAAATATGATATAGGAAACAGATACATTGGAATGTA
>NW_028080607.1:0-1195 GCF_014824575.4 Sturnira hondurensis | reverse complement strand
TAAAACAATACATTAAAAAGATAATACATCACAATCAAGGGGGTTCCTTCCAGGGCACAAGGATGGTTCATTATATGCAAATTGATCAATGTGATATAACACATTAATAAAAAAGGATAAAACCATTCGTCATATCAATAGATGCAGAAAAAGCATCTGACAAGATACAATATCCATTTATGATTAAAACGCTATATAAAATAGATATATAAGGAAAACACCTCAACATAATAAAGGCCATATATGACAAACCCTCAGCTAATAACATACTCAATAATGAAAAATTGCAAGCTTTTCCTTTCAGACCAGGAACAAGACAAGGGTGCCCGCTCATACCATTGTTATTCAATGTAGTACTGGAAGTCCTAGCTGACTGAACAATTAGGCAAGGTAAAGAAATAAAAGGCATCCCAATTGGGAATAAAAAGTAATGTCACTTTGTACAGATGACATGATTCTTTATAGGTAGAAAACCCTAAAAACTCCACCAAAAAATTTTAGAAACAATAAACTGATACAATAAAGTTGCAGGATAGAAAACCAATGTTCAAAAATCCACTGCATTCCCATATGCTAACAATTACATTTCAGAAAAAGAAATGAAAAATTCTCCTTGCAATTGTGACAAAAAGAACAAAATATCCAGGAATAAACTTAACAAAGGATGTCAAAACTGCAAAATACTACTAAAAGAAATTGAAGAAAACACAAAGAAATGGAAAGATAATTCTGTGTTCATGGATTGAAGAATCAACATAGTTAAAATGGGCATACCACCCACAGTTAAATGGGCATACCCAAAGTAATATACAGATCAAAATCCCAATGGCATTTTTATTCATTTTTGTTGAGAGGGAGAGAGAGGAAGGGAGGGGGGAGGGAGGTTATTCTGCTTATATATGCACTCATTGATTGATTCTTGTATGTACCCTGACTGGGGGGTTGAACCTTCGACCTCGATATACTTGAACGATGCTCTAACCAACTGAGCTACTCAGCCTGGGCCCCCAATGGCATTTTTTGAAAAAAAAACAGCACAAATATTATCAGATTTGTATAGAATCACAAAAGACCCCCAAATAACCAAACCAATCCTGAGGAAAAAAACAAAAGGAGGAAAAACAAAAAAGCCAGATTTCAAATTAAACTGCAAAGTAACAATAATACAAATAGTAGAAAGGAAGAAGGAACTACT
>NW_028080606.1:0-1801 GCF_014824575.4 Sturnira hondurensis | reverse complement strand
CAAATCCAATCCAAACTGAAGTTTAGTTTCATAGGGCTCTTTGCACTGATGGCCATGTAAATCCTGGAGAAGCATCTCATCTTTGAGAGCAGAAAGCTCAACCATGGCCTTCAAAAATATGATGACCTTGGGTGAGGAGAGAGATTCCACTTAAGCTCCTGGACCAAGACTCTGTCTAATTCTATCATCATCATCATCTGAAAGTGACTTTGGGACTGGATAACTGGAGGATGCTGGACCTATTTTGAGTCACAAAATTTGACAGAAATATAATTTTTATGAAAAGGGTGTTATGAGAAATATGTATTTAAAGTTCCTTCAAGTGAGGCCCCAGAAAGAAGTACAGGGCACGATAGAAACCAATTATGTCATCTTAGAAAATAGTTAGATATTTATAAACAGGATTTTGTTAGAGAAAGAATTGTGAAATATTTTGCAGATAAAGATCAAGAGAGAGGGGGGATTACAGCTAGGTAAGAAGGAGCAGATTCCACTTTTTCCTACAAATAGGAGAGAAACCAGGCAGATCTATGGAGGAGCAGAGCAGACAGCCAACAGTACCCCAGCATATATGAAAATAGGAGATCAAAATTCTAGTGGACATTGAAAAACCAGATGGTAAGAAGGGTGCTTCAGGACAATAAGAGCTTAGGGATCAGCATGGGAACCAGGGAGGCTGTAGCCTCAGGCCCAGGGCCCACTGGGCCAGACACAGGGCTCTTGAGAGAGAGCTGGGTCTGTGCTCCCTCCCAGGCCAAGCAGGGTTTGAGGAGCACTGGGAGAGACCTGGTTGCTTGAAGTCATAGAGAGGGGAGTAAGGATTGAGAGGAAAACACATGGGGGCTATGAGCACCCACACATGGCCCTGGGAAAAGTATGCACTCCAGCCCGTGTGCCTGGAGGTGGCCTGGCAAGGTGCATGCGCACCTGCACCCTCAGGGAGAGAGCACTTTGTGGAACACCCGGAACCACATGCAAGGAGAGAGTATGAATGCCTCAGGAGCCCCAGAGCCCACATCGTAAACCTGCCCCTCAACTTCCTTCATCCAGCAAGAACATATAAAGTGGTTTGGCCAGTTTGAAACCAGCAAGAGGCGTGTGTGTGTGTGTGTGCGTGTGTGTGCGTGTGTGTTTTGTTTGTTTGGTTTTTTAAAGTAAATTTTTATTTTTTAATTTGTTATTTTTTTAATATTTTATTTATTTATCTTTAGAGGGGAAAGGAAGGAGAGAGGAAGGAAACATCAATGTATGGTTGCTTCTCGTGCATCCCCTGCAGGGAACTGGCCCCTGCCGGAAACTGGCCTGCAACCCAAGCATGTGCCCTGACTGGGAATCGAACCGCGATTGTCTGGTTCGCAGGCCCGTGCTCAATCCACTGAGCTACACCAGCCAGGGCTAATTTGTTATTTTTTATCTCTCAATTCCTTTTGCTTATCTTTACTTCTTTCTTCTTTTGTTTCTTCTTCCTTTCTTTCCAATTTTATCCCTTCTACCTTCCTTAGTCTGCTTTTTTTTTTTTTTTGGAAATACCCACAAATGAGACAAAAAAAAAATGAAAAAAACCCGAACTGTGAAAAAAAAAAACAAAAAACAAAGTTTGGCTCAAAGAGAGGGCATCCCAACAGCTGAGACACAAAGATAAATTTCCCTTTGCTATTACAGAGAACCTTCAAGACATTGCATATTTGGCCCTGGTTGGTGTGGCTCAATGGATTGAGTGCGGGCCTGTGAACCACACGGTTGTGGTTCAATTCCCGGTCAGGGAACATGCCTGGGTTGCAGGCCAGTTCCCAGTGGGGGA
>NW_028080605.1:0-2389 GCF_014824575.4 Sturnira hondurensis | reverse complement strand
TTAGCCTCTATTGATATGATCATGTGATTTTTGTCCTTCCTTTTATTTATGTGGTGTATTATGTTTATTGATTTGTAAATATTGCATCGTCCTTGCATCACTGGGATGAATCTCACTTGATCATGGTGTATGATCTTTTTAATATATCATTGGGAATATATCCTAAGAATCTGTAATTACCAATTCAAAAGAACCTATAAACCCCTATATTCATAACAGCACTATTTATAATTGCCAACTGCTGTAAACAGCCTAAAATCCCATCAGTAAGTGAGTGGATCAAGACTATGTTATATTTACAGAATGGAATACTATGTTGCAGAAAAAAGAGAAATTACCCTTTGGGACAGCATGGATGAAACGGGAATTTTTGCTAAGTGAAATAAGCAAGTCAGTGAAAGACAAACACCATATGATTCCTCAAATACCATATGAGGAATCTAATGAACAAAATAAACTAATGAACAAAATAGAACCAGAGTCATGAAAACATGGAATAGACTGACAGCAACCAGAGGGGCACAGGTGAGGGATAATGTTGGAAAGAAGAGGAAGGGACTATTTAAAGAGCATGTATGAATAATCCACGGACACAGACAACAGTGTGGGAATTGACTGTTGGTGTGGAGGGTGACATCGGCAGAGGAGGAGTTAAGGGGGGGAATGGGACAACTGTAATAAAATAAAAATTAAATAAAGAAATCAGTAAATATAGAGGTAAATATAAGAGGTTAACTTCCTTTGTTTCTTTTTTTTAATGATGCATTTTTTAAAGATTTTATTTATTTATCTTTAGTGGGGAAGGGAAGGAGAGAGGAGAGAGGGAGAGAATACCAATGTACGGTTGCCTCTCGTGGGTCTCCTGCTGGGAACTGGCAAATGCAACCCAGGCATTTACCCTGACTGAGAATCGAACCGCGATACTCTGGTTCACAGGCCCATGCTCAGTCCACTGAGCTACACCATCCAGGGCCCCTTTATTTCTTTATAATGCATATGCTCTCCTGTTGGGGACTGCTGTGCCTGGTTTCAGGAATTGTAACTACCTCCCCTGGCTAAGGATGAGCGAATGACCTCTGGAATGAAAGCCACAGGAGACAAAGGCTTGTCTTTTGCAGCAAATACTGCTTCAGTTTCCTCTCCCTGCCCCAAAAGCATGGTCGGAAGTCGGAGACGGGTAAGACTCCTCACAGTGAGGGGTAGCCTAAGCCAGATTCAATCACTTGAGAGGCCATCATAGAAGGACTCAGGGGGCTTCAATAAAGAGTGAGCAATGGACCCTTGTGCCCTGGCTCTGTGACATAGCCCAAGTCCCGATGTCCTCTGGGAGAAGCGCTTCCTGGCTCTAATCCACTTAAGCCTGAAAACCTGATGGGTAGGGGTGCCGCTCCTTGCCTTGCTAGAGAAGATCCTGGGAAATCCGGCATAAGAAAGAATTCCTAAAAATTTCTGTGAAATCTGCTTTGCTAAGAGTGCTTTCATTCATATGTTAAGGGTCCGAGCAGGAAACCCTAAAGTTTCTGCAACCCCCTTCCTGACAGACTGACTCAGACTAAGCCCTCAGATTTCTTTGAAATGTTATCTACTGTTTGATCTTGCCACCCTGTATTCCTGTGTATTACAACCCAATAAAAGCACCTGGAGGAAGGGGCTCCAGGCCTTTTTCCTCTGAGAAACGGGCCACCTCTTCTCCCCAAACAAATCATGTCATGGTAGTGTTTACTTTCGTCTGTGCCCGATGGGGGTACTTGAGGGCAAAGCCGCCCCTACACTCTCCAAAGAAAAACAATATAATCTTCTATTTTGGATTTTAAGATAGTTTTAGATGGATATAAAACAACTATAAAAGAATAATGAGGTGATAAATAGATCTGTATGATTGCCAAGTTTCTATATTTTACTTGAAGTAGCTAGTACACTATTGACTCTAAGTAACTATATTTGTTAGCAACCATTAACATATTTTTAAAGAAATATAGCCAAAAAACAATAGGCAAATTAAAATAAATTATTTCTATTTCTCCCACAAACAAAACAAAATAGAAAACAATCTGAGTAAGGTAGTAAAAGAGGAAAAAGGGGAAAGCAGATAGAAACAAAAAATAAATAATAAAATATATATCAATAATTATATCAAATGTTAGCGGTTGTTAATGGACTCATATCTATTATTTAAAGGCTGAAATTGTAGAAATTAAAAAACTCATTTCTAACTATATGGCATTAATCAAAAAGCACATTAAATATAAACGCACATATAAAATCAGTGAAAAGGACATGTGAAAATGTTAAGCATAAAAAGGCTGAGAAAGTGTATTAACATCATATAGACTCTCAGCAAAAGTATTTTTGATAATAAAAATGGACATTCAAAAGAAAAAATGGACAT
>NW_028080604.1:0-539 GCF_014824575.4 Sturnira hondurensis | reverse complement strand
GTCACAAGTTCTTTAGATTCTATATTTCCCATACTATTCTTACCCTCTCCCCTGTCTATTTTCTACCTACCATCTATGCTACTTATTCTCTGTACCTTCTCCCCCCACTCCCCTGTTGCTAACCCTCCATGTGATGTCCATTTCTATAGTTCTGTTCCTGATCTAGCTGTCCTCTTAGTTTGCTTTTGATTTAGGTGTGGTTGTTAATAACTGTGAGTTTGCTGTCATTTTACTGTTCACATTTTTATCTTCCTTTTCTTAAATAAGTCCCTTTAACATTTCATATAATAAGGACTTAGTGATGATGAACTCTTTGAACTTGACCTTATCTGAGAAGCACTTTATCGGCCCTTCTATTCTATATGAAAGCTTTGCTGGATAGAGCAATCTTGGATATAGGTCTTTGGATTTCATGACTTGGAATACTTCTTTCCAGCCCCTTCTTGCCTGTAAGGTCTCGTTTGAGAAATCAGCTGACAGTCTGATGAGAACTCCTTTGTAGGTGACTGTCCCCTTATCTCTTGCTGCTTCTAGGATTC
>NW_028080603.1:0-945 GCF_014824575.4 Sturnira hondurensis | reverse complement strand
CATGCTGCTCTCTGTCGGACACCATAATACCTTCTTTGAGTTCACCTTTTCCCGGTACCTATATTTGAGCCATACTGATCATTCAAACGGTTGAATCAACAGAAAGGGAATTTATTATCTCGGCAAGTAGTTGTGCAGCCGATAACGGGCAGTACTTTCTCAGCATTTGGAATACAGGAATGAACAAGATAAAGGCTTTGCAGTCTTCAATCAGCAGAGGAGACACTGCAGACCCAAACTGTTTTCTAGCAGGGTCTGCACTCTGGCAGATTCGGCACAATGGTGTTTAGGAGCAGGTTCTGGAGCCGCACTGCCTGGGTTTAGTCCTGGTCAGTCACTTCTAGCTTTGTAACCTGGGACAGGTTACTTATTCTCTCTGGTCCTCAGTTTCCTCATCTGCAAAATGAGGGTGATAACAATCCCATACCCACCTCCAAGGGTTGCTTTGGTGATTGAATGAAGTAATCCCTGGAAGGTGTTTAGGAGAGCACCTGTACCTGGCAGGATTTGCTCTCATTACCAAGGCTACAGAGGAGTCCACAGGACTCCACAGCCAATTCCACCCCAAGCCTTTTCAGGAGACCAGCATTCGAACTGCATTTTTAAGAGCACACCAATGCAGAATGCAGAGACTTCTCTTTTAAACATCTCGCCAATACCAGAAGGCATTTCCAGATTTTAAGTCATCGACTCATGGCAACTATGCAGGTTCTAAGTTTCAACCCAAAACTCTTTGCCTCAAGTCCTTTTCCTCATTCTTCAAAGAAATCATCACTTTTTACTTAAAACAAATGCCATGAAGTCATCTTAGAACTCCCCCGTGAATGACCCTAGTTTTGGAGAAAGTGTTTTCAACCAACATCTTAGTCATTTCAGTGTAAAACCATCCACAATCTATCTCCTGAATTTCCCTAGATTACCCTTGGGCTTCAGAAGGCAGGAAGG
>NW_028080602.1:0-752 GCF_014824575.4 Sturnira hondurensis | reverse complement strand
CCATTCCCACCTGTTCTGTGTGGGGTGGGCTCCGTCCTGGCCGAGGGGTGGCTGGGAGGTACGTGGACATGGCAAAGCTCGGGGGGAATTGGGTCAGAGAGCGGGCAGCTCGGTCCCCGAAACCCTGGGAGGGATGCACTGAGCAGAGGCTGTGCTGACCACCCCTCCCCCAGGTGCTGGCCGCCACCAGGAGTTTAAGGCCCAGCCCCCAGGCAGAGAGGGATGTCTTCAGGTCTCTACACACTCAGTGGCTGCTTTGCTTAAGGCAGGAGCTCTGCACTAAGTCCAGAGAAATTACATAACTAGGCGGCATGTCCTTATGTCACGGCGTCCCTCCCCTGTGACAGAGTTCTTCAGGAACGGGGGCAGAGTGTGGCAGCTCCGGGAAGGGGCAGAGACCGGGCAGGGCGACCCTGAGGTGCACGCCCCTGGCCTGCCCCCGCTCCTGCCATCATTGGAGAGGAAAGCGTGAGAGAATGACAATTGCCCAAGTGAATAAATGTTCCTACAGAGAACGCACTGTTACCCGGTTTTGCTAAGAGATGCCAAGTTGACGATTTTCTTCGCCTTTGTAAAGTGACGACCCTTCCGCCGAGCTCGGGGCGTCTCAAAGCCCAGAGTCAAACCTGAGGCACAAACTGCATGCCTTCTGGCTTCCTGCTCACAGCACAACAGCGGCGCCCCTGACGGCGGGGGGCGGGGCGGGGGGGAACCAGGACCAGAGGAAAATAATAGAGAGGACAAGCGGGCCA
>NW_028080601.1:0-1177 GCF_014824575.4 Sturnira hondurensis | reverse complement strand
GGGAAATGGTGGGGGAGGGGTGTGCAGGGTGGAGGGGAATGAAGGGGGGGAAATAGGACAATTGTAATGGCATAAGCAATAAAATATATTTTTAAAAACTACACACCCCCCAAATTTTGGAAGAAAAGTGTGATGCATCTTATACTCCGAATGTAGCTTTACATTTATATTGGTAAAATAATATGTTATTTATGTTATTAAATATTTTACCACACTATTTGCATCAAAAAAATTTTTTCTATTTTCCTCCTCTTAAACCTAGGTGTATCTTATGGTCTGAAAAATACCTTAGTTACCTACAATGAAGTTCCCATAAGATTGTCAGCTGATTCCTCAAAAGAAACTTTGCAAGCCAGAAGGCCCTGGCAAGAAGTATTCAAAGAGATGAAAAGCAAGAACCTACAACCTAGAATACTCTATCCAACGAAGCTATTATTTGTAATTGAGGGTGCAGATAAAGTGCTTCCCAGACAGTGTAAAGCTAAAGGAGTCCATCATCACTAAGCCATTTTTATATGAAATGTTAAAGGGACTTATTTAAGAAGATCAAAACTATGAACATGAACAAGTATAAAGGACACATGGACAATAACTAAGGGTGGGGGTGGAAAGGGGAGGGAGGCGGGGAGCATGGGGCGGGGGGCGGGCAGGGTTGGGAATATAAGACAGAAACCTGTACGTGAACAAGAATTAAATAAAAATTATATTTAAAAAAAACTATGAACATTAGAATGTCAATAAATTCACAACTATCAACAATTGAATCTAAAAAATAAACTAGAGAAACAACCAGAACAGAAACAGAATCATAGATGTGGAGACCATTTGAAGGGTTTTCAGTTTGGAGGGAAAGGGAAAAAATGGTGGAAAAAGTGCAGGAATTAAGAAGTACAAATTGGTAGATATGGAATAGTAGGGAGATGGTAAGAAAAGTATAAAAACTGGAGTATCCAAAGACTTTATATGCATGACCCAGGGACATGAACTAAGGGAGGAATTGCTGGAGGGAATGAGGGTACTGGATGGATTGGGGCCTAGGGGGAATAGTTGAAGCAACTGTAATAGCATAATCAATGAAAATATAAAAAATAAATAAATACTACTCCTTCTTTGCAAAAAAGTAAGTAAATGAGATATGTGGACATATTTAGGTGAGTCCAAATAAACAGTTCAGTGA
>NW_028080600.1:0-520 GCF_014824575.4 Sturnira hondurensis | reverse complement strand
TCTGTGGATGTCCAGCCCCACAACCCACCCTGCAGACTTTGGACTTGCCAGCTCCATAATCACATGAGCCAGCTTCTCATAGGAAACACACACACACACACACACACACACACACGAACTCATATGGGGCATGCCCTGCATTTCCAGGGAGAGCTTGTGCATGCCCTGCCTGAAGAGTCTCAGGTGCTGGAGGGTTGGGCCTCTGTGATGCTGTCACAGGTGAGGAATCACTGCTGCATCATGACTGTGACTTTCAAAGCAGGCAGCCTAGGAGGTCCTATAAGCTTTTTTAAAAAAGATGCAAAGCTGGCCATGCCATTGCTGTGTCAAGCTCCTCAGGGGTTCTCCACTGTCCTCAGGGCAAAGCTCTAGCCCTGCCCTGCAGCCCATGGGTCCACCAGGACCACCTCCAGGCTGGTCTCCAACCTCATGTCTTACCACTTTCCTCACACACTCTTGAACCTTCTCTACCCATCCCCACTACCCCTGAAACCTACTCCAGGAAGTCTTCCCTGACCAC
>NW_028080599.1:0-509 GCF_014824575.4 Sturnira hondurensis | reverse complement strand
TAATATTTGTAATATAAAACATATAAGGGCATAAATTGCCTACCTCCTAGAACTAATTTTAAATAAGTCCTTTAAGTATATACCAAATTAGAAATACCAAATGTATATAAAACTATCACAAGGAACCAGCCATGTTAAACAAAAACAAAAAGCAAACAAACAAAAGTAAAAAAAAAATGATAGTGTTCTCTAGATATATCATTTGGTGATACTTACAATGAATAATAAAAACCAATTCTTACTAATTTCCATTTAAAACTTATTTAAAATAAAAACACTAGGTCACTCATTGAACTCCCAGGAAAATTCAAGAATCAGGCTAAAATGCATGGGCAAGAATAAAGAAGGATTCACAGTAAAAGTCACAACATCAGTCCAGTGAAAACACTTCCAGCACAGTGACTTTGAACTTCATCAGTTCTCCAACAGTCTGGGCAGCAGGTGCCACTGCCAAAACCACAGCCACAGACAGACCTAGAACCTGGACATTGCTCCAATTATTCCAACTA
>NW_028080598.1:0-605 GCF_014824575.4 Sturnira hondurensis | reverse complement strand
CTCTCTGTGCCACACCTCCTCTCCACCTATCTCTGCAACTCTGCCCCCTACCACTCCTACCCTGGTTTAACTCCTTGGTTGTCAGATTTTCATACAGCTTGATTTTCTCATGGGCCTGGGTATTATTTTTGTTTTTTTAAAAAATATTTTTATTTATCTTTAGAGAGGAAGGGAAGGAGAGAAGTATCAATGTATGGTTGCCTCTTGTGAGTCCCCTGCTGGGAACTGGCCTGCAATCCAGGCATGTTCCCTGACTGGGAATCGAACCGCGATCGTGTGGTTCACAGGCCCACGCTCAATCCACTGAGCTATGCCAGCCAGGGAGGGTATTATTTGTTTTGAGATCTGGTTGTAATTCTATGGTTGTGTGAAAAAGTGAAGCATGTATGTGTAAACCTCCATCTTGACTGGAAGTCCTCTAATTATTGATTCAATTTATTAATATACTCATATTGTCTATTTCTTCTTGAGTGAGAATGGAAGATTGGGTCTTTCAAGGAATTGGTGCATTTCACCACAGTTGCCAAGTTCTTGGAAATAGAGTTGTTCATAGTATTCCTTGATTATCCTTTTGATGTCCTTGGATCTATAGCAATGCTTTTGCT
>NW_028080597.1:0-1452 GCF_014824575.4 Sturnira hondurensis | reverse complement strand
AACCATATGCCATATTTTCTATGCATAAGTATCCACTTGTATTTTTTTTAAATACTTTCCCCCTGCCCTCCATGTAACCCTTTAATCTAGCTAGGTTTAAATTTTGGTGTTCGTTATGACTGATTAAAATCTGTTCCTTCTCCCTCCTTTACCATGCTTTATAATTGGTTTGATGTCTTTTTGTTTTGTTCATTTTTATTGAGTGTATCAGGACGATAACTGGTTAACAAAATTATACAGGTTCCAAGTGCACCATTCCACAATGGATCACCTGGACACTGTATTGAGTGTTCTCTACCCCAGGATTTGATGTCTTCTTAACTGTCTTATGTTAGTAGCAAAATAAAGCCTGTTTCTGGCATATCTACTGTTCCTTGGATCTGCCAATTTGTCAGTACAAATAAATGGCTTTTAAAAGCCCCCCCAATGACATACTTAATACATTAACACTATTACGAGCAGATAAACAAACCTAAGACAGTTTCTGAGATCAATGAATTCCGAATCAGAATCTCTTCTCACCCTGTGACTAGAATGATTCAGTATTTTGTGATTTTTTTTTTTTTTTTTAAGGAATGGGTGGCCCTGGCTGGTGTGGCTCAGTGGATCGCGCAAGGGCTGTGAACTCAAGGGTTGTCAGATTGATTCCCTGTCAGGCCACACCCCTGGTTGGGGGTGTGACAGAGGTAACTGACTGATTTATCTCTCACACACTGATTCCTCTCCCTTCTCTTTTTCCCTCCCTTCCCCCTCTCTAAATATAAGTAAATAAAATTATTTTATAGGAAGTGGTTTTATGTTTATTTTCAAGAAACGTACCACTCTTCCCAAATTGTGTTAATGGACTACCTTCCTTCCTTACTTCTCTGATGTTCACATCAAGAACAGAAGTCTCCGTACCATCTCTGCGGTATTCATTAATATAAATGCTATGGAGTGACAGTGTAAATACTGTGTGTCTGGGCCCTTCACTTAACATTTCGACCCACAGCATGAAGAAATCAAGTGTCCAAAGCAGGTCCACCCAAATCAGTGTGTTACTTGACGGCGTTTCACCACTGAGTCTTGAGCCTGTGGGGTAGGCACAGCTCAAGATGTTCATGGCTATCATTCTGCCCACCGCTTAAGTGATCAGTGCGGAGGAGAAAACACTTACACATTCACATATACATCTAAGAATCCTTTTATATACTCAAATACATACCTTGTACTATATACTGCCTGCTTTTCCCAATCTTTCCAGATATACTTTAAAAGTGAGGTCTGGATTTAACAGGGACCCCCCCTGAAGCTCCCAAAACAGTGCTCTCCTGTAACACTGCAGATGCACAGTTGAGCTTCTGCTGAAGACATGCAGACTCTTCCCCCTTTCTTCTCACTCAGTTTCTTGGACCTAGGTTCCTTCCTCCCTCCCTCCCTTTATCTCTAATACTTGCCCAAGGATATGTTCAT
>NW_028080596.1:0-1661 GCF_014824575.4 Sturnira hondurensis | reverse complement strand
GCTCGGTTCCCCAATGCACAGACCCACTGCGTTTTATAGAAATTCACAGATGCTGTGCTATTTTTAGAAATCCTTACCCAAGGACTCGTTTTTTATAGGTCGGAGAGAACGGGAGAGAATCCATAGACCTTCCGTGTGGGTGGGCCTTGAGACTCTCAGGCTAAGGGAATATGCCAGAAACAATTAAGAGCCATAGGATGTCAGACACGTGTGGGACATCAACCTGAAACCCAGGGACACAGACAGCAGTGTGGTGGTTCCCAGGGGGAAGGGGGTTGGGGGAGGAGGGGCCTCGTACCTGGTGAGCGAAGATGGTTTGGATTTGGGTGGTGGGCGCACAGTGCAACGTACAGACCCTGTGTCAGAGAAATGGGCACCTGAAACCCACAGGATCCTCTTAACCAGTGCACCCCAATCCACTTAATAAAAAGGCACACAACCCCTACCACTTAATATAAATACCCCAATAACTTTATTTTTAAATATTCAGAAAAAGTACAAAATCTACAAAAATAACCCAACAGAGAGGGGCTGCAGGACAGACCCAGGCCTGAGCCCAGGCTGACAAGGCCACAGGAAGACCTCACTGAGCACAGTCCTGGAACCACCACAAGGTGGCACTCAAGGCCCTGGGATCCCAGGTCCTGCTGGGAAGAGGTCTCCTGAAGTGGCCAGGACAAAGGAGTAACAAAGATGAGCCAGATGGGATGGCCTCGCCCCAACTCTGCTGAGACAGGACAGTCCCCAGGAGAGAGGACACAGGTCGCTGTGGAGGGAGGGTGGCCTGGGCACCAGCTCCTCACTGTGCTGATAAGAACACAGACACGTTCTGATGCTGGTTGACAGAAACAGCAGTCAGGGATCCTTCAAGTCCCAAGGGGAAGAGGCTGCAGTGACTGTTTTGGCATCAGGACCCCTACAAGGCAGCTCTGTCTCCCTGGGACAGAAAGTTGTCATGAACAAACTCAGGTCAGACTCAGAAGTGTCACATTCTCCTTCAGCCCCCACATGCTCAGAATGTCCCACCTGAGACTCTCCAAAACACAGCTGTGTCCCTTGGTCCCAATGCCCCCCACTTCCTGCCCTCAGGGTCTCACCCTTAGGAGCTGTGAGAGGCACATCAGAGCCCTGGGAACTGTCGCTGACTGGGGAAGACAAAACAGCAGAGTTACGGGGTGGGGGAGCCCCCCTCACAGACTCCAGCCCACACTCTCCCAAGGGTCCCAGCCATTGCCTCCCCAACACCCAGACTCACAGGCAGACTCAGAGTAGGTCTTTCTCAATGTGCCTGTGGGAAGAAAACATTCTGTGAGAAGTCAAGGAAGAGGCTGGATCCCATGACCCTAAAGGAGCCCCACACACCTGAAGGGCAGGGTAGGTTCCAGAACTGTGACTGATCACCCAGGGTAAGATCAGGAAATAGTACACGTGTGGGGACTGGTCCAATTGCCGGTCTGGACGTCCTCAGATGGGACCTTCTTATCTGGCCTGTGACAGTTGTGGGTCAGTCCCCAGGACTAGAATCATGAGGTGATAAATGTGTCCTTCACTTTCCCACGGGCCTCACTAAAGAGTCAGTGTTAGGAAACAGACCCCAGATGGACAAGCTCCCGTGTGGGGACACGATGCCCATTAACCAGGCAGAGCACACCTCCACCTGG
>NW_028080595.1:0-614 GCF_014824575.4 Sturnira hondurensis | reverse complement strand
TTGTAGAATTCTCCTGTGAAACGGTCTGTTCCAGGGCTCTTGTGTGATGGGATTTTTTTTATTACTGTCCCAATTTCTTCTGCTGCAATTGGTCTATTTAGGCTTTCTACTTCTTCTTCATTGAGTTTTGGAATAATATTTTTCTCTATATTTGTCCATTTCAACCAGGGTTTCAAATTACCTGGCATACAGTTCCTCGTAGTAATTTCTTAGAATCCCTTCTATTTCTGCGGAATCAGGTGTAATTTCTCCTCTTTCATTTCTGATTGTGCTTGTTTGTGTCCTCTCTATTTTTTTCTTAATGAGCCTACATAAAGGCTTTTCTATTTTGTTTATCTTTTCAAAAAACCAACTCTTGGATTGATTGATCCTCAGAATTGTGCTTTTAGTCTCTATGCCATTTAATTCTCCTCTGATCTTGGTTATTTCTTTCTTTCTACTTTCTCTGTCTTTGTTGTTGTTCTTCGAGTTCTTGCAGGCGTAGGGTTAGGGTATTTGTTTGAAATATATCTATCTTCTTTAGGTAAGCCTGTATTGCTATGAACGTTCCTCTCAAGACTGTCTACTCCATGTCCCATAAGTTTTGGGTTGTTGTGAGTTCATTTTCATTTGTT
>NW_028080594.1:0-1105 GCF_014824575.4 Sturnira hondurensis | reverse complement strand
TTGGACCTCTCCATTCTTTTAATTAAGTTAAGTCCATCGCCTCACCTCGCGATCACCCTTGCTGCCGCGGGTGGCGGCAATTTTCTCAAAATAAAAAGAGGTTGAAATCATATTTTTTTTTAAAAAAGACAGAGGATCTGGCCAAGGATCTGGACCTGGGTAAGACAGTGCAGTGCACACATGGCCACACTTCTGAGCTGGACTTGCCCCCCACCCTTCTAGGGGCTGCTGCCCCTGCCACACTCAGGAAGTCCCTCTGCAGGACCATCTTTCCACGGCTGTCACCTGTCACCACACACAAGAAGACGCCACAAGCAGAAAACCCCCGTAATCCTGCTACTGCTATTTGTCAACATCCAAACCGACTGCTCCAATCTGCACCCAAAAAGCAGATGCTCTCCACACAGCTTCTCAATATGGACAAAAAGGGAGCTCATGGCCCCCTGGGGTCTCTGCAGAGACTTCAGGGAGGGGAAGAAATATCCACCATTCTGCTTGCCCATGGAAGCGGCGAACACAGCAATTCCAGATCCCACGTGAGTGCATCTGATGGAGCCTAAATCAGGGCTGGAATCTAACCTAGGAAATACAGTCTTATGGTCCTTCAGCCTCTTCACTCCGGGAGGCAGACAAGAAGGAGGAAGCAATAGATGATCAGCATCAGTCCACCAAGTCCATCAGTTCCCTCCTGTTACTCAGGATCTGTCTCTTGATACTTAATCTTCTAAATCAGAACGTCAGCACCAAAAACAGGCCGACACCTAAAATAATCCAACTCATCCCTAGGGAACATTTTAATTTTGCCTTCCTTGTCAAGGTACAGTTTGGCTGTATAGACGTCTAGGATACTGACAAGTTACATTAGAACATGGAAACTATTGCTTCACTGTTCGGTAGCCACTTGAGTGCAGCCACTAAGAAATCTGTTGCCCGTCGAGTCATCCCTCCTCCATAACTTACTTGACGCTTCTCTCTGGTGAGCTAAGTTTTTGTCTTCTTATTTGATATTCTGCAATTTTGCTGTGGTTTTGCTGGCCATTATTTTTCTCTTTCTTTTTTTTTAAAATATATTTTATTGATTATACCATTACAGTTGTTCTATTCC
>NW_028080593.1:0-1162 GCF_014824575.4 Sturnira hondurensis | reverse complement strand
CAAGGCAAGGAGCTGCATCCCTCCCCATCAGGTATTCAGACTTAAGGGAATTGGAGCCAGGAAGCGCTTCTCCCAGAAGACTTGGGGACTCGGGCTTTGTCAAAGCCGTGGGGTGAGAGTACATTGCTTCCTCTTTGTTGTAGCCCCCTGAGTCCTTCCATGAAGGTCTCCCAGGTGATCAAGTCTGGCTTAGGATGCCCCCCCCGTTGTGAGGGGGTCTTACCTGTCATTGACTTCTGACCAAGCTTTGGGGGCAGGGAGAGGAAACTGAGGCAATGTTTGCTATCAGAGACAAGCTTTGTCTCCTGTGGCTCGGGTCATCTCTAGCCCTTAGCCATGAGGGGTCGAGATACAATTCCTAGAACCAGCCAGAGTGGTCTACATTTATCATCACCATTATCATCATCACCACCATCGTCATCAACATAAACTGCTGTCTTATAATCATTCTTCCTTTCATTCTCTGTACTCAAGAATATTGTTCACACATAATGAAATTTATCTCATGTTTTGCTCATTTTTATGGTTAAGTAAAATAGGTGGTCACAATTTATATTTGACTTGTCAAATGAAATCATATTCCTACCTCTTATTCATCTGCCCCACACAGAAAATCTGAAGAGTCTAGATTCCCTCTTTAGATGTCATTGGGAGACTGAAATCAAACAATCCCCCCAATCCCCCAAAGCACATTCCCTCATATACACCTCTACAAAATAAAAACCCTCCGGAAGTTTCTTTTACTGGTGCCATCAAAGCATGTTTACCTTTGTGAAGTACTCTTCCTGTTCTTTCCAGAGATTTCAACTATGTGTGTGGTAAATGTTCTATGTCCTTTGAGATTGTGTTTGTCATGAGCCTGGGCATCCACACAAAACTTCGTGGGTCAATCTGCTTCTGCATGACATAACTTCCACATGGTGCTGTGAGCATGATGGCAAGTTAATGACCATCACCACTAAACATCTTTTGTTCCCTGGTGTTGGTCCCTATGCTCTGCTGAACACTGCCCAGAAGGCACATGTCCTGCAGCTGACCAGCTTAGAAACTGAGCTCTGTGGGACTGTGCCACACTGTTGGGTCCAGCCCAGCCTTTGGTTATATTCAACGACAAGGGTCAGAAGGGTTGATTATTCATTGGAATTGGACATAAGAGTGCCTG
>NW_028080592.1:0-2078 GCF_014824575.4 Sturnira hondurensis | reverse complement strand
CCAGCATAAATTCAGTTCAAAAAAATGTAAGTTCATTAGTAGCAGAGCATGAGGCTAAATCAGTATGTCTTTATAAAACAGTAAAAAAATATATATGCAAAAGCTGACATATCTCAGTGGAGAGAAAGGCAAATTCATTGTTAAAATTGTGCAACAGATTTTGCAAAAGATTTTGCAGATACCTTATGAAAGATAATGAACAAGTTAAATATATCATTTAGGAATAAAGAATTATAAACAATCCAAGTACCAAGATGACCTCATTGACATATTAACTCTTTAACCCAGTTGACAAACATTCCAAGGCCTGCTTTATATCTCTGTTCCTCAGGCTGTAGATGAAGGGGTTCAGCATGGGGGTAACTACTGTATACATGACTGAAGCAATTATGTCTTTGGAATCCCATGATGAGGACAGTAAGTAAACACCTACAAGTGTCCCATAGTATAAAGACAGCACAAGGAGATGGGAGCCACAGGTAGAAAAGGCTTTCAAGAGCCTCTTAGTGGAGGGAGCCTTCAGGATGATGGTTCCTATACGGATATATGAGCCCAGAATAATAGCCAAAGGCAGGACAGAAAACACTCCTCCCTCAGCAAAGAGGACCAGCTCATTGAGGGAGATGTCTGAGCAGCTGAGCTTCAGGAGCACAGTGAGTTCACAGAAGAAGTGGGTGATGACATTGTTGGCACAGAAGGACAGTTGGACCAAGAGGATGGTGTGCAAGAGGGCATTGCCACAGGAGAGGATCCAGGATCCAGCCACCAGCAGGACACACAACTCCTCCTTCACAATGGTGGTGTAGTGAAGAGGGTGACAGATGGCCACATACCTGTCATATGCCATCACTGCCAGAAGGAAATTGTCAAGACAACCAAAAACTGTGGAAAAATACAACTGAGAAATGCATCCCACATAGGGAATGGATTGTTGCTGTGTGTGCATATTCATGAGCATCTTAGGAACAGTGACAGATGACAGAGAAATGTCAGAGAAGGCCAAGTGGCTGAGGAAGAAGTACATGGGCGTGTGCAGGTGGGAGTCCAGCCTGATGAGCAGGATGATGAGCAGGTTGCCCAGCACTGTGGTCAGGTACATGCCCAGGAACAGGGCAAAGAACAGGCCCTGCTGCCCTGGAGGGATGCGGAGCCCCAGGAGGAGGAATTCGGACATGCTGCTCTGTTTTCCAGGTATCATGCCACTCAACTCTCTGCTGGACATGAGGAAGGCTGGGACTCTCAGAATCGTGGAAAAATAACCAGAACCATCACATCTCATACTGTAATTTTCTAAGAAAGTCATGAAATTTTATCTATAACCTTATTAATTTTTTGTACTATTAAATGTATGCATCTCTGCTGTGACCCAGGAAAACATTGAACCCAAAAAGCAGCCAACAAGACCTCACTGCAGAGAAGCAGGAGGTGTTTACCATTTCATTCAGCCATTACTTATTGAACATAGAGACTGTGTGGGGACCTCTACTAAGGACTCAGATGCTACAGTGAACAAGAAAAGCAAGGTGCCCATTTCTAGGAGTTTACAGCTCAGTGACCATGGAGGGACAATTTGTTCACTGGTCTGGTGAATATACAATTCACTGCAGGAGAGTTGGAAAATGAGCCCTGAAAACTGGGATGAATTGTGTCTGCCTTAAGTAAATATGAGACTCCAGTGCTGAGGAGATGTTGGAACAATGTGACACTCTGCCTGTGATCTTGCCAAGTCCCATTGATCTACAACTGTAACCTGAGGGACACTCTAGGAAATGGTGCCCTTTTAAAGGCACTTGATGCCACTATAGCTCTGAAACCAGAAAAGTCCACAAACTGCCTTTCATAACAGTGCTGAACATTTTGATGAATATTTCGGTACTGGAATGAGTACTTCACTGGTATTTCCTAGTTATATCCACTCATCAGCCTTACATTCCCTGATAATACAACCACTTCACAGCTGCAGTAAGAATTTGTGGTCTTTCTCTTATTTCAGCTTTTAAGAAATAGAAACATAAGTGATAGAAAATCTGTGGACACAGAGCAGTACAGTGGCAGGCAGAATGGTACATAGTTGTGTG
>NW_028080591.1:0-523 GCF_014824575.4 Sturnira hondurensis | reverse complement strand
TAGCAATCAGACAAGAATAAGAAATAAAAGGCATCTAAATTAGAATGGAAGAATTAAAACTATCATGATTTGCAGATGACATAATACCCTAAAGATTCCACTAAACTACTAAAACCAATAAATGAGTTCGGTAAAGTAGCAGGATACAACGTTAATATTCAGAAATCAGCTGTATTTTTATATGCCAATAATGAACTATCAGAAAGAAAAATAAGAAAACAGTCCCACTCACAATTGCTTCAAAAAGAATAAAATACCAAGGAATAAATCTAAACAAGAATATAAAAGACCTGTACTGTTAAAATTATAAGACACTGGACAAAGAAATTGAAGAGGATACAAATCAGTGGAAGCACATACCATGTTCATGGATAGGAAGAATTAACATCATTAAAATGTCCATACTATACAAAACAATCTATAAATTCAACACAATTCCTATCAGGATTTCAAAGATATATTTTACAGAACTAGAACATATATTTTAAAAATTCATAATGGTGTAGCTCAGTGGATTGAGCGT
>NW_028080590.1:0-565 GCF_014824575.4 Sturnira hondurensis | reverse complement strand
TGGGACCCCCTTGTATGTTACTTCCTTTTTCCCCCTTGCTGCCTTTAGGATTCTCTCTTTGTCTTGGAGCTTTGCCATTTTAATGATGATGTGTCTTGCAGTAGGCCTCTTTGGGTTCCACCTGCCTGGGACTCTCTGTGAATCCTGGATTCGTGTGACTTTCTCTCTCCTCAACTTAGGAAAATTTTCCATCATTACTCTTTCAAGTAGGTTTTCTATCCCTTGTTCTTCTTCTCCTTCTGATATTCCTATTATTCGGATATTATTACATTTCATATTTTCTTGCATGTCTCTTAGACTCTCCTCATTTTTTCTGATTCTCTTTTCCATTACCTAGCCCATCTGGGAGATTCTTTCCACCCTGTCTTCGAGCTCGTTTATGCGGTCTTCCGCCTCATTGATCCTACTCTTCATACCTTCTACTGTGTTCTTCAGTTCAGAAATTGTATTCTTCATTTCCTCTTGGCCTTTGCTGTTGGTTTCTATTTCCTTTTTTATGTTGATATAGTTTGGGGAGAATTCATTGTAGCTCCCCTGTAGTTTCTGGTAGCTCGTTGTAAGCTCT
>NW_028080589.1:0-585 GCF_014824575.4 Sturnira hondurensis | reverse complement strand
GGTAATGCTCAACTTAATCTTTAAGGCCTTTCTTTATCCTTAAAAGTTCTACGATTACTACAATATAATTCTAGAATCTCTATTTATAAAGTTCTAGGATTCAAATATTCCAAGGGATAACCTGAAAACGATGTCATCCACAGGTATAATTAATGTTTTAAATGAGTACAAGAGAAAACAAGCTAAAAATTATACCTTTTTGATTTTACAAAAATGAAGAAAACAGCTTTCTGAGTAATGCTTTTTGTTGACATTGCACACAAGCTTTCAAGCCTTTATCACACACGAGACAATGGCCATCACCTGCTCGGGTGTAAGAAGGGACAACAACCACCCCAGTCCTCCCAGCTGTTTGCCACTTCAGTGAAATTCGAGTGCCCCCCAAGTCTGCCCTTGAGTTCTCACAAGCATGGCGCGTCCCCCGGCAGTGGGAAAGCTGCAAGGGCGAGCCGGTCTCCAGCACAGCTGACAACGGCACTGCGAAGTAAGCAGCCCGCTCCCTCTTGGGGCTGTGCCTGGGACTCGAACTCGGACGAGTTACCTTTCCTCAGGCAGCGCTCGATGCTGTCAGTGAGAGTCATTCTT
>NW_028080588.1:0-532 GCF_014824575.4 Sturnira hondurensis | reverse complement strand
TTATTCAATAAAATTTTGTCTACAAATCCTGATTACAGAATATATAAACTAAGTTCATCTTATTCAGAATATCCCTTATGACCATATAACAAGTGCATGCAGCAAGCAGAGAGCTGGGAGAGGGTTCATTTCCTTGTGCAGCATCCTCAGAGGAAGGCACCAGAATTGGCTTTTTTGAGAAGTTGCATAAAAAATTGAACAAGATGCAAAGGATGCCTGATGCCTAGAGCATGTCTCTGTATCCCACGCAGCCATCAGGTGAGGTATCTCTTTACACTCAGTTATCTTTTATCAATGAGGCTCTCATGAAGGTCTCTGCTTTTCTAGCCTCCTTTTCAGAGCAGCATTGACTTCTCTGTTCCTGAGACTGTAGATCAGGGGATTCAGCATGGGATTGAAAAGGCTGTGAAACAGGAGGAGGTATTTATTTTTCTCCTGGGGATCCCCATGTTGGGGTCCAACATACATGATAATGGCTGTGCCATAAAAGAGTCCCACCACACAGAGGTGAGAGGAGCAGGTGGAGAAAGCT
>NW_028080587.1:0-1754 GCF_014824575.4 Sturnira hondurensis | reverse complement strand
AGAAGGGGCACGAGGATTCACAGCCTCACAAGGAACGTTCCTGGCGCTTTGGACATAGGTTTCTTGGCAGCAGCAATATTGGGGGAGCAGCAGGTCACGACTGGAGCAACTGTTCACCTGAGAGTCTTCATTCCAAGCCCCAACAGATGGAGGGACTCAGGCATTTGGTATATTTCCTTATTTATTCCAGAATGCTTCAGAAAAGGCAGGAGATTGAGTGCATTTGGAAGACATGATTGCACATATCCAAAATTGTTATGTAAAATAAGAGTAAGGAAAATGAGGACTAAATTGTCATTTACTCAGCATAGATGGAGATACTTAGAAATGGACTTCCAACCAGGGATGTAACCTGTGCAATCTCTATTCATCTAGTACTAAGTAGAGAGATAACCCGTGAAAAGGATAAAGAGAGATAATAGTGATTATCTATTTATCTCTATAAAAAGAGATAATCCTTCTTCAGCAGAAGATCATTATACACAAGTAATCATGGTTGAGGGTTCATTTGCTGCGGCACAATGTATTGAAACCCAGAGATCAAGAAAAGAATATGGGACCATTCATGTTAGAGTTTAAAGCTAATATAATAAATTATCAACCATATAAATGTTTCTTGAGTTTTGAGAATTCAGATATTAGTAGAATTACAGCAGAAAATTAGTTATAGCTGGAATATAGTGAATCCTGCACTGACCAGTTGTAGCAACTTCAAGATGTACAACTGATACGCCCTCTGATATATGCAAATACTCCGAAGATGACGCAAGCCCCAGAGGATAAGGGGGTGAGTGTGCTTGAACATTGCATGGCTGAGTGTGCTGGGGTGGGGATCCAAGAGAGAAAAATAGAACCACGTGTCTTTCTACAATGTTAAGAAAGAGAGTGGACTGATTAGATGAAGTATCACGAATTCTTCTAAATATTAACTCACCTTTGAAAATCAGTGTATTTTCCATCCATATCGTTGTTTCCCTACAAACTTGTGCTTGCCACTCCTTTTCCCACGATTGACTGCGGTGATTAAAAGTCATTCACAACCCTGGCTGGTGTAGCTCAGTGGATTGAGCACAGGCCTGCAAACCAGAGGATCCTGGTTCGATTCCCAGTCAGGGCACATCCCTGGGTTGCAGTCCGGTTCCCTGCAGGCCAACTCCCAGCAGGGGACGCACAAAAGGCAACCATACATTGATGTTTCTCTCCCTCTCCCCTTCCCCTCTAAAGGTAAATAAATAAATAAAATCTTTAAAAAAAATGTCATTCACAAAGGTGATTACCCAGGTCAGCCCTTTGGGGGAAGACCCAGGATGATCACATGATCATGATAATGGTGTCACCTATGAAAACAGCTGCTGTTAACAGTGACCATAAAAAGTCTACCAATAAAGTCATTGACAATACTGCTCCTGTCACTGCTATACTCCTACTATTACTATTATTATTACTACCATCACTACCATTATTCTCTACTATTACCAGCTGCAAGAAAGCACTTTTCATGTGCCAAGCACTGTACTTGGTCCATTAAATACATTCTCTCTCATTTATTTGATAGCACTACAATATAGGTAAATATCATGCTCATGTAACATTTAGGGCTAGGTGGTTTGGCCAAAACCATTCAACTGTTCAATGTTTAAGCCAGATTCCAATCCAGACCTTAGAGATTTCAAAATCCATGTTCTATTTCATCATGCCATCTCCCTATGGAAAACTTTCCTAAAATGCTCATTTTAATTGCATTTTTATTTTAA
>NW_028080586.1:0-1621 GCF_014824575.4 Sturnira hondurensis | reverse complement strand
GTGAAGAGGGGCATTTGGAAAATGGCATCTACATTGTTAGCTAGGCTGTCTGAAATGTGAGTACATAATAGATATTGTGGTTTATTCCCCAGTGTATCCATTATATCCCGGGAGACTTTTTGAGCAAATTATGGTGACTCATTTTCCTAACAACGATTAATTCAGGAAGAGCCTGTAACCCAACTGTGGCTGTTATAGGTATAATTCTAAAGTGACCCCACCCCCCAACAGATGTCTTACCCTGATCCCCAAATCTTATAAATATGATGAGATATCACCCGAATGATTATGTTACATTATTTGTCATGTTTGGTTTTTTAAAAAGGGTGTACCTAATCTAATCACACAGGCCTTAAAAGTGAAATGCTTTCTTTAATTGATGGGCGAAAAGAAAGTCAGAGAGATTCAAAGCACAAGAAAGATTCAAATGAACTCCTTGATGAGGAACGTAGTCAGACCCAAGAGCTGAGATCAAGCTCCAGCTGAGAACCAGAAAGGAAACTGAGACCTCAGTCTTACCACCACAGGGAACTAGATTTCACAACCTGAAGGACTTGGATGTGGATTCTTCCTCAAATCCTCCAGAGAGCAGGCCAACACAGCCTTCACACTGACTTTAGCTTTGTGAAGTTCTAAGCAGACAACTCAGTAGAATCTGCCTGGGCTTTGTCCTATAGAACTGTAAAAGCATAAATGAGTGTTGCCGTGAGCTACTAGTATTGTGGTGATTTCTTATGACAGTAATAAAAAAACTTGGTTCTGAGGAAGTTTTATTACTTCTACAAAAGAACCACAGGGAAAAACTATGACCCTTCCTTCTTTGAATATTGCTCTGTCTGAACCTAATGCCTACAGCTAACTTGTAAATGTACACAATTATGTGGATGACATTCCTAAAAATGAATCACCCTGGTGATTGTGGAATAACCTCTCCTACTACATAAGATTATTTGAAGATGGAGCAAACCTAAGTCTTTGAGCCATTAAAGAAACTAAACTTGCTGTCCACTCTATCTCTGGAATTACTGATATGTGAGATAATAAATTTCTTTATTCTTGTAAATCAGTTTTAGTCAGGGCCTGTTACAAAATATTTTAACTGATAGGCTTATTGACATACAACTACAAATAGTCCTTGATTTATAATCATTTAACTTACAATTTTTGACTTTATAATAGTGATAAAGTAATATGTTTTCAGTAGAAACTTTACTTTGAATTTCAATATTTTCCTGGGCTAGTGAAACTATTACACTCTCTCATGCTGGGTAGCGGCAGTGATATCCCTCACCACAAAATTGGTGAGGGATACCTGATTGGAATCAGAATAAACTAGGTCAGTGAAAATATTGCTCCATGGAATATCTGAAATTGTCCTGACTATGTGCTCCTCTAGGACTTTAATGATGTCACGACTTATATTTAAATCTTTTATCCACCTTGAATTTATTTTTGTGTATAGTGTAAGTTGGTGCTCAAGTGTCTTTTTTTTTTTTTGCATGTAGCTGTCCAGCTCTCCCAACACCATTTGTTGAAGAGGCTATTTTTACTCCATTTTATGCTGCTGCTTCTTTTGTCAAATATTAATTGACCATAGAGACTTGGGTTTATTTCTGGGCTC
>NW_028080585.1:0-896 GCF_014824575.4 Sturnira hondurensis | reverse complement strand
ATGGGGCAGGGGGATAATTGCATTATATGAATTATCTCCCTGAAATCTCTCTAAGAAACCTGTGAAGGGGGTACTGTTATTAAAACAGGGTGAGGAAACCGAGGTTCAGGGAGATAAATTGACTTAACCGGGTTCTAACTGCTGGGAAAACACAGGCTGGTTTGCACCTCAGGTGTGTGAGCTCAGAGCCGCCTCTCTGAAGGCCTCCATTCTTCCACCTCTTCAGCCTCTCTCGGGGAGCCTGGCTAACCTGGCCAGAGAGACAGTGCTTGCTGCCAGTCTTGGTGCCATCTCGGCAGCTCCTGGTCTCTGAGTCTGGTCCACAAATGCTTCAAAGGTCCTTCCCAGCCCACTTGTAGCTAAGAGACCTCAGCTAGCCCTTACAAGGGCCGCTGGAATTCAGAATCCACTTACATTTATATTGTATTTGTATCTATAGTCCCTCAATACATGTAATGTTTATATGTAGGAACATATTTTTATTATTTGATTGGACTGGTGCCCCCTCATCCTGCCTTTGTGCCCTAGCCCGTCCAGAGAGTGAGGTCCCCATGGTGCAGCCCCCAGAGCCTCGCTGGAGCTGGAGACTGACCCTGTCTGCGGTGTGGCCGCTCGGCACGGAGGTGGGTGTCTGTGGAGGTCACTCTGGAGGCAGCGGGGAAGGAGGCTGGAGCAGAGAGAATGAGAAGGGGGAGGAGGCGGGAAGGTCAGTTTGAGATTCATTTTCGGAGGAAGGCCCTCAAAGACTTTAGCTGGAGAATTATCGCCTGTCACGTGGTTGACCCCGCTCATGGAAGACGTTGATTTACTTTGGATTTGGGGAGTCTCCCATTTTCCGTCCCCCCTTTTTTCCCCTTTCCCCACCCCACTTTGTGGCTTAAACAGCAGAAGTCCAA
>NW_028080584.1:0-580 GCF_014824575.4 Sturnira hondurensis | reverse complement strand
AATTACTATGTTAACAATAATAACAGGTAAAATTATTGTTTGCTATACATTAAGCAGAGTGCATTATTCATATGTATTATTACAGTTAATTCCTCTAATAGTGCAATGAGTTACATACTCTTGATCTTCCCATTAAGTAGATGAAGCCACCAAGAAAGAAAATTTTACACAGTGCACTAAAGCTGACCTAACAAAGACTTGTTCATGCCTGGGAAATCATTTACAACATCCTTCATAGACCGCACCTGTGAGGTCATGCATAGGAACATGTGAATCTCATACATCGGCACAGTCCCTTTTTGAGACAAAATGGTGAGTAGAGTTTTACCTGAATGTGGTTGTAAGTATACGGTAGTTTCCTTGTCCAGCCTTCTCAGCTGAGACAAACCACTGAGCCCTGAGGAGCTCAATGGAACGTACCACCTTTTAAATCTGAAAATGCGTAAGCACCAAGGGTGGCATGAAATAAAGCTGTATAGACTATTTATGGGCTCTCAAATGTTTTAAGAACCCTATAAATTTTATGTGCTTCTTTTGCTTATAGTGGATATTAGAAAATAGAATTTTAAATTATGTATTT
>NW_028080583.1:0-870 GCF_014824575.4 Sturnira hondurensis | reverse complement strand
TTCCCAGCACATGGACTGCAACCTAGAAATAATTCCCATCCTTGTTACCAGACTTACTTTAGGCTTGGGGGCTTGTGCCAGTAGGAGGAAAAACCTAGAGTCCAGATTACAGAAGTGTGAGATACTAATGGAAGTGACAAAGAGACTTGAAAAAACAGGCCACCAATTTTCCACAAAATCTGGGAAATTTAGGGTAAAAGGAAAAAAGATGTGGCTATCGCCAGCCCTTCAACACAGTAGGCCCCGCCCCTCTGCACAGAGCCCAGCTCAGACCACTAGCAGGGTAGTGCAGGCCACCTGTTCGCATCCTGTCGTTAAAGTCTTTTTCTCTTCACTTAGATCCCTGCTGCACTGATTTCTTGTCTTGTACTTTTTAAAAAAGATTTAAAAATTTGATTCTATCAACTATATTTTCTTCATGCCCAGGGAAGGCTTTTACTGAGAATGTGGATAAAATGGAGAAGAGAGGGGAAGGACACATTCTGGCTCCAACCTCCCACCAGATGATTTTGACACTTAACATGTGTCCGGCCCTGAGCTCTACACAGGAGGCCAAGAGCCAGCTGAAGCACTGCCACCTGCCCAAAGGCGTACGAAGGATTCCCACTCGCTAGCAGCCCCAAGGATTACCCAGGGAAGGTGCCAGAGGGTAGTGAAGGCCATTGGCCATGGTATGGAGGACACTATCCCTCAGCCACTCTGTTGGCATTTCCACATCTTTGTTTCTCTTTTCCTTTCTCATTATCTTCTTTCCCCTTTGTCTCTAAGTGTACTCCATTTTTTGTTCTCCCCCTTACTCTCCAACCCCTCGTTGCCCTTTATTTGTTTCTGATGACTTAAGATCCATCCCATATAGGTCAAACCAGACTA
>NW_028080582.1:0-660 GCF_014824575.4 Sturnira hondurensis | reverse complement strand
CAGACATAGAACAAACACTTCAAAAATTTATATGGAACCATAAACAACCCTGAATAATAGCTGCAATTTTGAGAAAAATAACAAAGTAGGAGGGTTCACAATACCTGATACCAAACTGTACTACAAGGCCACTGTAATCAAAACAGCCTGGTACTGGCATAAAAACAGGCACATAGACCAATGGAACAGAGCAGAGAGCCCAGAAATAAACCCAAGTCTCTACGGACAATTAATGTTCGAAAAAGGGGGCAGCAACATAAAAAGGAGTAAAAATAGCCTCTTCAACAGATGCTCTTGGGAGAACTGGACAGCTATGTGCGAAAAATGAAACTTGAGCACCAACTCACACCATACACCAAAATAAATTCAAGGAGGATAAAACACTTAAATATAAGCTGTGACACCATTAAAATCCTAGAGGAGAACATTGACAGGAAAATCTCAGATATTTCACACAGCAACATTTTTACTGATATGTCCTTTAGAGCAAGGGACATAAACGAAAAAAATAAACAAATGGGATCTCATCAAAATTAAAAGCTTCTGCATAGCTAAAGGAAACAGTATTAAAATAAAAAGAGAACCAGCTGTATGGGGAAACATATTTGCCAATGACACCTCAGACAAAGGTTTAATCTCCAAAATATACAAAGAACTTAC
>NW_028080581.1:0-1165 GCF_014824575.4 Sturnira hondurensis | reverse complement strand
CCCAGCAATTCCACTGCTAGGAGTATATCCTAAGAACCCTGAAGCACCAATCCCAAAGAACCTATGCACCCCGATGTTCATAGCAGCACAATTTACAATAGCCAAGAGTTGGAAGCAACCTGGATGCCCATCTGTCAATGACTGGATCAAAAAGCTATGGTACATTCACACAATGGAATTCTATGCTGCAGAAAGGAAGAAGGAGCTCCTACCCTTTGCAACATCATGGATGGAGCTGGAAAGCAGTATGCTGAGCGAAATAAGCCAGGCAGTGAAAGACAAATACCATATGATATCACCTTTAACAGGAATGTAAACAACAAAACAAACAAGCAAGCAAAATGTAACCAAAGACAGTGAAATACAGAACGTGCTGACAGGGTCCAGAGGGGAGAGGGGAGAGAAGCACAGAGTAAAAGGGGGTGGACTCACATGAATAAGTATGAAAGACACATGGACAATAACTAAGACGGGGGGCGGAGATGGGAGGGGGTGGGGAGCACTGGGGGGGTGCAGGGCTGGGAATACAAGAAAGAAAACTGTACTTGAACAAAAGTTAAATAAATTTAAAAAAAAACGGTGTTGGGAGAACTGGACAGCTACATGCAAAAAAATGAAACTTGAGCACCAACTTACACCATACACCAAAATAAATTCAAGGTGGATAATAGACTTAAATATAAGCTATGAAACCATTAAAGCCCTAGAGGAGAGCATTGGCAAGAAAATCTCAGATATTCCATGCAGCAATATTTTTACTGATACGTCCCCTAGAACAAGGGATATAAAGGAAAGAATAAACAAGTGAGATCTCATAAAAATTAAAAGCTTCTGCATGGCTAAGGAAAACAGCATCAAGATACAGAGAAGCAACTGTTTGGGAAAACATATTTGCCAATGATACCTTAGACAAAGGTTTAATCTCCAAAATATACAAAGAACTCACTCGACTCCACTCAAAAAAGACAAGCAACCCGATCAAACAATGGGCAGAGGACTTGAACAGACATTTCTCCAAGGAGGACATATAGAGGATCCAGAGACACATGAAAAGATGCTCCATATCGCTAGCTATCAGAGAGATGCAAATTAAAACCACAATGAGATACCACGTAACACTAGTCAGAATGGCTATCATAAACAAAGAAACAAACAACAAGTGCTG
>NW_028080580.1:0-1663 GCF_014824575.4 Sturnira hondurensis | reverse complement strand
ACAAATTCAAAACAAACAGAAAATGTACTGTGTGGGACCCACATCAAAAAGGAAAGCAACTTTCCTAAAAAGAGTAACAAATAAGTCACAGGAATAGGAGAAGCAAAATCCAGCCCATTTTAAACACAACATGAAAGGCTAATGAAAGCTTGTTTTCACACAAGACCGTCCTTACATCCCTATGCCAGGTGTTCCCTGGGGCTCACGGCCCTAAAGGTGGCAGAAGCACAGATGAGGGAAGCACTGAATGCATGTGTGAGATGAGCAGGTGAGCAGTAGAACGTGCATGAGCCAAGGGGCAACTTCAGGTCCCACAGCAAACACCACTCTTAGGAGAAGCCATCACACCAAAGTAATAGAGGGCTCAGAGAGTCAGCCACAAGAAGCTCCACAGAGCCTCAGGGTATGAGCCACAGCCAGCAGCAGAGAGACCAAGGTTGTGTGGCCTCGAAGGACAACGCCTGATGGGTCTGTCTCCCCCACACACCTGATAGAAGCCCTTGACACAGGATCACATACATCAGGAAGAAAACTGTTCCTTATAGAGACTGGGCATTATGAAGACTGGGCTGCTCTTGTTTGTGCTTGTTCCTTTGTAATCATTTTAAGTATGTTTACATTTATTTCCTCTCTTGACCTAGTGGTTTTTATTTCTAGGACCTTTATCATATATAAGGTGTAAAGTGTGTGGGAATGGGGGTTATTCATAAAAGTGTTCATCACACCATTATTCAACAAGAGACTCCAATTTGGAACCACATTAAAGTCCTGCAATACAGGGGAATGGGAACATGTGGCACATCACATTATGTATTTGTCATACAAGCCATTCACAGCAACATTCACAAGCCATTCACTGCTCTAAAAAAACTAGGATAAGAAATGAAAGAAAGAAAGAAACTGGGCTAAGAGCATTAATAGACAAGTTATTTTAAAAACCAACCATTTGAGGAAAACCCAAACCTTACTACCTAATCACTGTAAATTCAAATAGTAGTATGTCTCATTAGCAAGGATTTATAAAAGTAATAATACTTGGATTCAGTATGACCATTGAGAAAACTACGTTTTCAAAACTTTTACACATAGGTCTTTTTTAAAAATGTACTCTTTACCTAGCCATCCTCCACTCCACGTATTTTGGACAAGATTGTTTTTTATACATTTGTTACACAAGTCAAATCTTACAACCAATACCAATGTCTACTACAAATTTGGAGATTAGCTTTTAAAATGTTACATGTGGTTGAACAGTATGGAACCTTTAAAGCAGGGGTGTCAGACTCATTTTCACCGGGGGCCACATCAGCCTTGCAGTTGCCTTCAAAGGGCTGAACGTAATTTTCAGACTGTATAAATGTAACTACTCCTTAAAAGTTAAGGGAGAGCTCGGCCCAGCCGCCAGGTAGAAAAATGATGCCAGTACAGATAAAACAAGGTAGAGGGCTGAATTCTGCCCATGGGCCTTGTGTTCGTAACATGTTTTAAAGCTATCACATAGGATTACAATTTGCCACTGAAAGAATGTTCACCAGGTACATTTAAGTCAAAAGCAGGGGAGTCATGTGTCACTGAACAGGGGGGATATCTTCTGAGAAATGTGTCACTACCTGGTGCAGCCTACTATACACATAGGCTATGTGCTGTAGCCCATTTCTCCTGG